>NW_022589711.1:38379512-38422492 GCF_004348235.1 Phoca vitulina
CTTTCTGGAGAAATAAAAGAACTAAAATCTAACCAAGTCAAAATCAAAAAGGCTATTAATGAGGTGCAAAAAAAATGGAGGCTCTAACTGCTAGGATAAATGAGGCAGAAGAGAGAATTAGTGATATAGAAGACCAAATGATAGAAAATAAAGAAGCTGAGAAAAAGAGAGATAAATTACTGGATCACGAGGGCAGAATTCGAGAGATAAGTGATACCATAAGACGAAACAGTATTAGAATAACTGGGATCCCAGAAGAAGAAGAAAGAGAGAGGGAGCAGAAGGTATATTGAAGCAAATTATAGCAGAGGACTTCCCTAATTTGGGGAAGGAAACAGGCATCAAAATCCAGGAGGCACAGAGAACTCCCCCTCAAAAATCAATAAAAGTAGGTCAACACCCCAACATCTAATAGTAAAATTTACGAGTCTCAGAGACAAAGAGAAAATCCTGAAAGCAGCTCGGGACAAGAGGTCTGTAACCTACAATGGTAGAAACATTAGATTGGCAACAGACCTATCCACAGAGACCTGGCAGGCCAGAAAGGACTGGCATGATATATTCAGAGCACTAAATGAGAAAAATATGCAGCCAAGAATACTATAACCAGCTAGGCTGTCATTGAAAATAGAAGGAGAGATAGACTCCAAATGGTAGAAAGACCTAAATGTGAGACAGGAGTCCATCAAAATCCTAAAGGAGAACGCAGGCAACAACCTCTTCAACCTCAGCCGCAGCAACTTCTTCCTAGCAACATTGCCAAAGGCAAGGGAAGCAAGGGCAAAAATGAACTATTGGGACTTCGTCAAGATAAAAAGCTTTTGCACAGCAAAGGAAACAGTCAACAAAACCAAAAGACAACCGACAGAATGGGAGAAGATATTTGCAAATGACATATCAGATAAAGGGCTAGTATCCAAAATCTATAAAGCACTTATCAAACTCAACACCCAAAGAACAAATGATCCAATCAAGAAATGGGCAGAAGACATGAACAGACATTTTTCCAAAGAAGACATCCAAATGGCCAACAGACACATGACAAAGTGCTCAATATCGCTCAGCATCAGGGAAATCCAAATCAAAACCTCAATGAGATACCACCTCACACCAGTCAGAATGGCTAAAATTAACAAGTCAGGAAATGGCAGATATTGGCAAGGATGCCGAGAAAGGGGAACCCTCCTACACTGTTGGTGGGAATGCAAGCTGGTGCAGCCACTCTGGAAAACAGTATGGAGGTTCCTCAAAAAGTTGAAAATAGAGCTACCCTATGACCCAGCAATTGCACTACTGGGTATTTACCCCAAAGATACAAATGTAGTGATCTGAAGGGGCATGTGTACCCCAACGTTTATAGCAGCAATGTCCACAATAGCCAAACTATGGAAAGAGCCAAGATGTCCATCAACAAATGATTGGATAAAGAAGATGTGGTATATATATACAATGGAATATTATGCAGCCATCAAAAAAACCAAAATCTTGCCATTTGCAACGACATGGATGGAACTAGAGGGTATTGTGCTAAGGGAAATAAGTCAATCAGAGAAAGACATGTATCATATGATCTCACTGATATGAGGATTTCTTAATCTCAGGAAACTGAGGGTTGCTGGATTGGTGAAGGGTTGGAGGGACGGGGTGGCTGGGTGATAGACATTGGGGAGGGTATGTGCTATGGTGTGCACTGTGAATTGTGTGTAAGACTGTTGAATCAAGACCTGTACCTCTGAAACAAATAATACATTATATGTTAAAAAAAAAAAAAAAAGGAGAAGATAGTAGGAAGGGAAAAATGAAGAGGGGGAAATCAGAGGGAGAGACAAACCATGAGAGACTATGGACTCTGAGAAACAAACTGAGGGTTCTAGAGGGGAGAGGGGTGGGGGGATGGGTTAGCCTGGTGGTGGGTATTAAAGAGGGCATGTATTCAATGGAGCACTGGGTGTTATACACAAACAATGAATCATGGAACACTACATCAAAAACTAATGATGTAATGTATGGTGATTAACATAACATAAAATAAAATTAACAACAAAAAGAATATATTAGAGAGTACCTTTTTTACCCCCCATTAGCTATGTAGATTCAGAACTAATACTGTTCCTCCCCTTACTTAAGACTCCTCCAAATCTCATATTGGAGAATCTTTTCAAACATCTCCAAACCAGTTTAAAGGACATCTTTCAGGTTTATTATAACTACTTTATATTCAATTAAAATGAAATTGCTTAGAAAATTTGAGGAAATATAATGCTACCTGCAGAATGGCACCTCCCTCCCCATCTTTGGCCTCCTACTGGCTAAATCTTCCTTAACGCAGGGAAGCCCTTACCCAAGAGATTCTCAAGTCATATAAAGTACTAGCAAGCTATATCATGCATCATGCAAAATTTTCAGATCATTTCTAACTGTTTGGTCTCTATTTCATATTTCATCATAAGTCAAAGAAAGAATAGCTGGGTTTTCTGCTGATGATAAAATTTATAATGCTGACCACTGGGAAAAAAGAAAAGAGCATGTACTGATTGGTATAACCAGGTGGGATAGTTAAGAGACTGAGTAGAACATAAATCCAGAGTCCTCAAAATATATATAAATACTTATTCTTTCTCCATTTCTTCTATACTAAGTTGGCTCATTTAGCAAAAGAAAATGGAAGTTTTTAAAAAAAGAGAAAAATCTTCCCTTACATTCTTGTAAGGAGCTAAAAGAGGGAAACCTGTGCAGGGAAATGCTTAAGCATCGTTATTATGAGTAGGGTCCCCTTTACTGTTTTTCCAGCTTTAGCTTACACCTTCAGAAACAATCACATTTCATTCTTCCTTCTCCCTTTGCCAGCACCAGACAGAGCTAAACTGGCAGTTTAGCTGAAGCTGGGTGAGAAAAACAGCTTTGCCCTGCTCCCACGACATTGGCTTCAGCTCTGCTGACGATGGGGAAACATGTCTATTTCAGCAACGTAAGCAGATAGGAGGGCCATGATTACACCAGGCAATGCTCCTGTCCTCCAGACAACCACCCTCTTTGAGATTTGGTTATTTAGTGCACTCTTGAGAAATAACACAAGGAAGAATTTATCCGAAGTTGGTGATAGATTGCCAATGGGATGGAAAGGGTGAAAAGGAGAGAGAAATGGAAGGTGGCTGTAGGGTTATGAATCTGATAATTTAGAAGGATGCTGGTGGCAAGGAAGACAGATGGAAATGTGTGATCGCAGGGACATTTGACATTAGATAAACAACTTGGCTGTTTGCCTCTTTAAGCCCCATTTATTACTACTTAGACTGAATTGATTTCTGCATGGCAAATATTGACTCATCTTTCAAAAACCCCAGCTAAAATGTCACCTCCATGGAGAAACCTTTCAGATACTCCCCAGGCATTTAGTTGCCTCTCCAGGGCCCACAGAGTACACACTGCACACACTGTTCTTGCTGTTATATTTCCCATGCTGTAATTTGCTTACACATTTTTTCTCTCTGACCAGTGAGTCTGCATGCTGTGGTAAAAGAGCACTGCTTTTTGGAATAGACGGATCTGGTTCCAATTCCAGCTCTGTCATCATAACATAGGGACCTTGGAGAAGACTGGGTTTCACGAAATGTGGGAACACTAGCAATTTTGTAGGATTGTGGCGAGGATTAAATCAGAAATATACCCCCGAGGTTGGCATAAAAGTGGCACTTAATTCATGCTCTTCTTGTCTCTTTATCTTATCAAGACCATGTCATCCTTGAAGGCAGGAATTGGGTTCTTGGGATCCCTGGTCCCAAGCACAGTGTAGGTGTTCAATCAGTGTTTCTTGAATGAATGAATTGGCCCACTATCTGTGCCCCTTAGCTCCATGAAGTCACCTCTTCTTTTATAGTCATTGTGCAGTCTTTATTTGTTCATCTTCTTCATGACACTGTGGGCTACTCAAAGGCAGTGGACCATTAATACCCAGTACCACCAGGACACTCCTGCTGTTCACTAACTCCCCATGGTGCTCTGCCTTCTGGCTACAGGTTAGGATTGTACTTCTTGTGGCTGTGTGTGGATCATATGATTAGCTCTAGCCTTTGAGTTGTAAGTAGTAGTGACTTCCTGGCAGAAGCAAGTGTGTGCCCATGTGAGACTCTCAAATTCTTTCTTTCTGTCTCTGCAACTGGCAGTACTCAAGAAGGTATTTGGCCAATCGCTTGTGTCCCTGAGTAACTATAAGAGCAGAGCTCTCATCTTCCACACATGTCTAGGGGGACAAGTTAAATAACTAAGGACATACCCTAGTTGGTTTCAGTCACTGAGATTACTAAAGCCTAATCTCACCTCTCCTGAGTGATGCAGACAGCAATGCACAGAATGTCTAGCATTATATTAAATAAAAGGCAATTATCAAGAGGCATGTTCAGCAAACCAATCTTATAGTATGTTGCCATTTAAGAAGAATTTTAGAAGTATTCTATCATTAATATTACGCAATCCTATTTGGTGGCTGAAAGGGGGATATTATCCCCATTTTATAGATGGGGCAACTGAAATTGGCAATTGTTATTCACGAGATTTTCAGCGTCATGCCAACACTTCCAGAGCCAGAAGTAGAATCCATGGTTTTTGTCTTCTAGATAGGTGACCTTTGACAAAACCTCACAGGAAATATTAGAAATGTAAAATTCACGTTGCTAAAACCTCTACTCTTTTTTTTTTTTTTTTTTAAGATTTTATTTATTTATTTGAGAGAGAGAATGAGACAGAGAGAGAGCATGAGATGGGGGAGGGTCAGAGGGAGAAGCAGACTCCCTGCCGAGCAGGGAGCCCGATGCGGGACTCGATCCTGGGACTCCAGGATCATGACCTGAGCCGAAGGCAGTCGCTTAACCAACTGAGCCACCCAGGCGCCCTAAAACCTCTACTCTTAAGAAGACTATGTGGGGAGTGAAAAGACCTGAAGTACTTGCACAACAGTTTTAGCTCTAAATTATAGATACATGTGAATCAGCTATAGAAGATCAAAAACAGAGGAGATTAATTTTCGATAGAAGAGGTGGGGGGGTCTTCATAAAAAGATGAGATATGAGATCAAGTATGTAGCCTTTTATTTGAAAGAACTTTCTCTGATGAAACTAGAAACTTGTGTCTTGTACCAAACAGTCAGTTAATTCATACTCACATTTCAGGACTCAGTTCAGTCACCGCTATGCCTGAGAGGCCTTTCCTGACTCCCCCATCTGCTTTTAGGGGGCCTCCCACATGTGTCTTAACTTCTGTGCTAGCCTGCCACTGCATTATAATCACCCGTTTCGTTGTCTGCCCAGTTAGTTGCTCTTAGACGCTCAATTCAGTTGTCTGTTAGACTCCGAGACACTAAGGGCAGGGATCACTAAAATGTTCTTTGCATTGCCAGCCTCTAGTACCGAGACTATTAAGTAGTCCTGTAATAATGTTTGTGTTGTGGACTAAACGCTTGTGCCCCTCTCCCCACCACCCCCCTACAAAAATTCTTATGTTGAAAATCTTATGTTATGGAATTAGGAGGTGGGGCCTTTGGGAGTTGCTTAGGTCATGAGGGTAGAACCCTTATGAATGGGATCAGTGCTATTACTAAAGCTGCCCTGCAGAGCTCCCTTCTGCCACATGGGGACACAGAGAGAGGTCAACAGTCTGCAACCCAGAAGAGCATCTTCTCCAGAACCTGACCATGCTGGCGCCTTGAACTTGGACTTTCAGCCTCCAGACCTGTGAGAAATAAATTTCTGTTGTTCCTAAGTCACCCAGTCTATGGTATTCTGGTAGAGTGAACTGAATGAAGATAGTTTGTGAGTAGGAACCGTGGTGTTTTTCAATGGCTCAGAGAAAGTTCTGTAATCAGGAGGGGGCTTTACTGATGAACTGATTCCAAAACATCTCGGTCGGTTTCTGCGCCATCTCTGCCCTCAGGGAGTTTACCCAGAGCTGATCACTAGGAGAACAGTTCCCGTTTTTTCTACTCCAGCAGTGCCAGTGTTCAAAAGACATACCCACTTGGGCTCTGAGCCGATAATGACAAATACGGATGGTTGGACAATTCAAAAGTGATTTTTACGTTGTGTGGAGGTAGCTAAAGAAAGGGAAAGAAAAGAGGCATATTTTGCGTCCAGCCCAGAAAACAGAAGGTATCGCCTCTTCCACGCCTACTGACTTAACCGGTCCTAACAGCACAGAGGCCATTAATGAAGGCTTTCTAGCCTGTTGTATGCATGTGTGGGTTTAAAAGCCCTGTTCCCCTATGGCCATTAGACAGAGGACTGGGTCTGTCAGGCAGACAGTCCGCTTGCTCCTGGAAATGCCAGGGCTGGCTGCTGACCTGGCCGACGGGCAGAGGCCTCGCACGGCTGGAGTTTGGTAAGAATTTGGGAGACGAAGACAGTTTCTACACACGTAGGAAAAGAATGTGGAGGAGGAAGACATGATACAAAGAAAAATCATTTCCTAGGCAATCAGTCTGTGCTCTGAGATTTATGTGCTTTGCCATACTCGATTCTCATCACACCATTCTAACGTGGGTGTTGTTATCACTGTCCCCCGGATCCTGAATTTTTTCATCTTGATATGCAGGTAAAATTCCTTCTGAGGTAATGCAGCCAGTCCATGTGAGAAACCGGATTCCAACCAGGACTCTTGGACTGGAAAGGTTTGTCCTTAACCATTGTGCTATATGGCCTCCCATGTCGTCGTTTTGTGCTGATAGGCACACAAATGTGGGAAGTCTGAAAAGAACTGGCTGAGAGAGAAGGCTGGAGAGGAAAGGGAGGTTTTGTCATGGTGAGAAGCATTTTATTTCATATCTGCCTGTCTTGCTCTGAAATCGCCTTAGCAGCTCTGAGTATTTCATTATTCAGTCGCTTTCCCCATTTACAGAAGAGTGTACGAGGTTTAATGGAGTCCCTTGGCTTTTCCCTTTGAAATATTCATGGGCCTTTAGCAGTTTCTTCCATGCTCACCTTTTCCCCCATTAGGGAAGAGACCTTGAGGAGGCAAGGAGAGGAAGCAGGTGCAGAAGATGTGTGGGTTGGTGGGTGTGGCAGGTGCTTAGTCCCAGCTCTAGGAGGGGAGGGGAAGTGCTCAGCTCTCCAGGAACCATGCCTGCTGTCCCCAGATCTGAAAGAAAGGGAGTGTAGAAACGGCCCGTTCTGGGACAAGGGATTTGACTGTCATTTCTCTGCCTGTGTCTGCTCTCTCCACTAGATAAGAGTTTTCCAAGGCTCAAAAGAATATTGAGCAATTGCCTCCAAGGAAGGGGCTTGGTGAAGGGTCAGCAAACAAGAAAAAAGCATGAATTGACCTCACACTTCTCAAAATAGCACCTTCATGTGTAGGCTCTGGGCCCTGCTCTACCTTCAGACCCACTCCCTCAGCTCCCTCCCTACTACCCTCCATGTGCCCCTCTTAATCGTAGGAGAGACATAGCAATCACATAGGCAGAGAGCAGGGCCCCCCAGGGGTTTTAATCCTGGTTTACTGAGGTGGAAGGAGAAAAGCAATCAATCAATCAATCGATTGATCAATTTTTATATAGTGCTTTCACTTAAAAGCTACTGCCTATCTACCAAACATGAGTCTCTTTCTAGAATAAAGGCTAGCCCTTTTAGTAGCTGTCCTTTACAGAGTACCTATTATGTGCCAGGTACCCTAACAATCTTGAGATTGTCAAGTAAATACAATCCTCTCTGAGAGAGAAGGGAATGGAGGAATGGAGATTCAGAAATAAAATAATTTTAAGCCTCTTTTGGAAGAGCTGAGATTTGAAACCCACTCTGATTCCAAGGCCCAAACTCTTTTTATTTTTCTGCCTCTCTTGCTAAAGGCAGTTTGAGAGTTTCACCCCTTAATATCATTATAAAAAAGTAAACTAAAGAAAGTGTTTTGCAAGCAGAATATAGATACTCTAATGTTAAGCTTGGAGAATCCATGAATAGCCCTAATTAAATGAATAAGTTAAAAATAAATTAAGAGCATAAATTAAGTAAAAACCATAATAATTGTTCATTGTAAGCTTATATAACTATCATGAAATCAGACTATAAATCATGTGGTATGGGAGAATTCCTGCAGGAAGAATCTAGGAAACTGCATTTATGTGCACAAAGGAAAAACTACATAAAACTTAAAGATAGAGTAGCAGGCAAGATAACAAAATAGCATCTAGCAAAAAAAAAAAAAAAGCCCTAGACTATTAATTAATATTGTTTCTTTAGGTTCTAAAAATTGTCCTCCCTTCCCTGAGGAATTCTTCCATTTAATATAATCTATAGTCAGATGATATGATACTATTATAACATTTCTTTCTATCTACTGAATATATTGAGCAATGATAACTAGTATTTACTGAGTACTTATGTTCTAGGTACTCATTTAAGTATTTTATATATATTGCCAAATTTCATCCTCATAATAATATGAAGTAGACATTACTTTTATTGCCATTTAGAGATGAACACAGAAAGGCACAGAAAGGTTATGTAACTTGCCTGAAGTCCTCAGCATGTGGCGGACACAGAAACCAAACTTGGGAAGTCCGTTTCCAGATTGCAATCTCTGATCCAGTGTCCTATAATCCTCACCTAAGTATCAGGCACTGAACTAGGCCATGAGATGATGAAAGGAACTCTTTTAAGGATCTCACAGTCTCATAGGAAATAAAGCCTGGGACCAAGCCTCTCACCTATGACCTCTGACCCACGCCCCCCAAACATCCAGTGCTCTGTTGATATCTCAGCGAAAACAGGCCCAGAGACCAGAAAAAATAAGTTTGTTCCCCCATAAGAGGCTAATGTGGAGTTGCCACCAAATTAATTGTGTAAGAAATGTCAAATAAGTACAAAAGAGCATTAAATTATTTTATACCATTCTCCTATAACACACCTTCCAAGGTAGAAAAGTCAAAATTGACAGGAGGTCTAAAAATGAGCTGCGATTTTATCTGAGAAATCATTTGGCTCGCTTGCCCTGATATGCTGAAAAGGCAGTTCTGCTTGGCCATATAAAAATAGAGCTTTTCCCCCTCGGTTCTGTAAGGAGGGGCTAGGCTCCTGCTTTAACTACTGAGATAAGAGAAGCAGAGATGGGAAATGGCACAGCAGGTTGAACGGGGCTGGTGCAGGGCCAGAAACCTAGTTCTTGTCCCTCATTGCTATGTATTTTTTCCCTTTATAAAAGTTAACTTTTCTTACAGAGGTTTTAAAACACAAAACGATATTATATAATCATCCCAGCTGGGATAGAGCCTTGATAGTCTTCTTTGCAACCTCAATTAACTAGATCACCAGGCAATTTCTCCCCAAAGGTCAAATGAGTATAATCCTCCAGTTTCCCATTGCGGAGGCCTGCGACGGAGCTGAAGGTATGCGCCAGCCATGGTTGCATCAACCGCGTATGCCCCACTGTGTCAGAATCTGACAAAATAAATCAGGATTAGGGTTCAAAAGAGGGCTGTGAGATCTAACTGAAACAGAATCTGGAATGCAACCACTTCTTTCATAAAATAGCTCCATCTCACAACATCAGCACATTTACACTTGAATCCTGTCTCCCTGCCAAACTGGTAATGACTTCATCTTCTGCTTCCTGTTTAAGTTAAAATATTTATCTGCAAACTGTACCTGAAACATGTCCTGACACATCATTAGCAATGGTTTTACCATTCTCTGGGATGCCTGCGGTCCCTTGTCTTCAGTAAAACAAGGCTAATACTACATACTTCATCAGGTTATTGTGACAATTTCATGAAATAACATGCAATAGTGATAAAGAAATAGATGCTTTTGGTCTGTCTATTGCAAAAGTGGCTACAGTTCTTGATCTCTCCTTGTGTCCATGTGCTTTATAATATGACTTTAGAGCTGCTCCCCTTAAGAGATAGAGTCTATTTTTCAATCCGGGCATCTGGACTGGTCTTGTCCTTGCTTTGATAGCAAGCATAGAATATGGCAGAAGAGATGCTGTGTCTGGCAGGTTTCTGCTTTCTCTATTGCTCTGCCTTCTTTGCTGTGAAAAAGCTGGGCCAGCCTTGCAGAGGGATGTAGGGGTAACATGGAGAAGAACCAAGGCTATCCCAAACCAATAGACAGCCAATAGACAGCCAGCCCCCAACATGTGAGAGACTCCAGCCAACATCAGCAAAGCCAATACCCAGATTACTGTAAATGCATGGGTGAAACCCATTGTGACCAGAAGAAGCCCCCATATCCTTCTGAGCAATAATAAATTGCTGTTTCAAGTCATTACATTTTGAGGTGATTCATTATGAAGCAAGAGCTTTCTGACGTATCAAGCCTTACCTTGATTCTCTGGATCAGAAAACCCAGGGCTGGAGCCCAGGCTTTTGTAACCTTATAATATCCCAACCCCAAGCCTATGATGTTGGTTAAAAAATGCACATCTCTAGGGGTGCCTGGGTGGTGCCGTTGGTTAAGGGGCCAACTCTTGGTTTCAGCTCAGGTCATGATCTCAGGGTCCTGAGATTGAGCCCCATGTTGGGCTCCATGCTCAGTGGGGAGTCTGCTTCAGGATTTTCTCTCTCCCTCTCTCTCTGCCCCACCCCTGCCTAAAATAAATAAATAAATCTTTTTTTTTAATCTATCCCAGGCAAAAATCAGAAATTAGGGATAGAGGAACCTGGGATTGGCCTGTTTAACAAGCTCCTCAAATTATTCTTTTTTTTTTTTTTTTTAGAAGTGGGGGCAGAGGCAGAGGGATCGGGAAAATCTTAAGCAGGCTCCACGTCCTGCGTGGAGCCCGATACAGGGCTCAATCTCACAACCCTGAGATCATGACCTGAGCTGAAATCAAGAGTTCCATGCTTAACCGACTGAGCCACCCAGGTGCCCCTACAAACATATGTCTATATATATAGAAATTAATGAATCAGATTTTGGTAAGTTTGAGTGGCAGTGTTCAAAGACCCTGGTTCTAAAGCTTGGCTGCATATTATATCACTTGGGTAGCCTTAAAAACTATTCAGCTTGAGTCCAAGTTCCAGAAACTCTTATTTAATTGGTATCTAGCGTAGCCTGGGCACATCATATTTTAAAAACATCCCCAGATGATCCTAATGTACAACCAACTTTGAGAACCACAACTCTAAATTTTGCTGTTTAGAGTTAAATGAGAAAAAAAATAAAAATAAATCAAACAAAACTGGTGTATATGGTGTGGTCATTAAGATTCCCTGTGATCATCCAAATTACCTACTCTTCAGGAGGTCTTGTAGCTCAGTTGACATCATTTATCAGCTACCTGCCTTTATCCTAATATAGATTTAGAATGGAAGGAATCATGGGACATAGAAATCTGAGCAGATCCTTCTTAAATTGCAAACACATTAAATTTTCCCACAAGGTTGAATGGTTTGGCAGTTGGATATTCTACACGTATTTTTTAAAAATATGCACTTATCCTAGAAGTATTTTTCACAGTACAGGTGCTCACCATTAAGCTTACTGTCAGATACTGACTGGAGCACATATTTGATGACAAATCTTTGATTGAACAAAGAGCAACCTTGCCATAGCCTTGAGTGGTTTTAGCCTGGGTTGTGGCCCAACTCTACAAGCATCATCATGAGTAGAAGCCTTGATTAAATTGTCAGTTGTATCACTAATACAGTGTGTTGATGTAATGCACAGGGCTTTACTACCCTCTTTCCTTGTTACTTGAAATCCAGATTGATTTCTCAACACAAGCAAGGATAGGGAAAGAAAGAACATGGCACAAAAGTTAATGCTTAAAATTTTTGCCTACTCATTGGCTGTTAACTAAGCACTTTTAAAGCTATGATTTTAATTATTCAATCAAGCATAGTCTGAAGCAGCTCTTCTTCTACTGGCCTGGTTCTTTCCTGCTGAGTCCTGATTGTGAAATAGGAATTTAAAGATATCAGTGCTCCTAATTGCCTTATCTGTGATGATTATGACAATATCACTGCCAACAAATACAAAACAATTATTGAGCACTTACTGTGTTCTAGGAACTATGCTAAGGCCCTTATAAGCATTAGCTTATTTAATTTAATTCTTCCAATTGCCTTGCAAGGCAGGAGCTATTATTATTATCCCCATTTTATGCATGAAGAAACTAAAGCACAGAAAAGTTTAATAATCTCCATGAGGTCCTTCAACAAATAAGTAAATAAATTCACTGGAGTCTGGATTGGATCTTTAGCTGATGAACTCATTAACCACTAGACTATATTTCTGTCTGTAGCATGCAATGTTCTATAATGGCACTTACCAGAATCAATGTACGTAGAGTTGGGTAGAGACTTAGAGATATTTCCAAACACTATGTTTTATTTCATGGATGACAAAACAAGATCCCAGAAAGGTGAAGTGATTTGTTCCAGGTCATTGTGCAAGTTTCTGGCAGCAAAAAAAATTAGGATCCATGATTCCTCAGGAAATATACATATAGCTCCACATTTTTAAAAAGTTCTTAAATCTTGAATTATTATCCATAAAACCCAAGTTCTGGAAATGTTTTCACGTTCCAACACATATGCAAAATGATTATCTCAATGCCTGGTACACAGGGGGTACTCAAAAAGTATTATTATCTCCCTTGGCATTTTTACTGAGATGCTTTCTATCCTTATTAATTATTTAGAAGAATAAAAAATATATTTGATCTCTACCGTACACCCTCTTAAAACCTTCTCTCTTTTTGGCTTCTCCTGATTATATTTTACCTCTGAAAAGATCATTTCCGTATTCTTCAAAGTATTCTTTTCCTTTACCTCTTCCTCAGTGCTAATGTTTCCAGATTTTGTCTGCCATTCTCATTCCTTCCCGGTTTGTACATCCTCCCTGGGCAGTCTCCTCTTTTTCTATTGTTTCATCCACTTCCTGTGTGCCAGTGAGTTCAAAAACTGTGTCTTGAGGTTAGATATCTCTCCTGAGCTACAATCCTGTAGCTTAAACTGCCTACTATATACCTAGATGTCGTCTTCTGATGTTTAGGGACAACATGACTCAATGCAGAACATTTGAGGGGATGGTGGTGGTGGCAGATACTTGTTTGGGACAACTAAAGTTCTCACCCGGTTGTCTGAAACAGATCACCTGCCCTCCATGACATTTATCAGCAAAAGCAGACTAATTCAAATCTGCAGAGATGTCCAGTGGGTTAACCTGCCCTGCTTGCAGGTAGAGTCCAGAACTCACCATTTCAAAGATCTATCTCAAAGCCTCTATTTTAGGATATAAGTCTTTTTTTCTTCTTCCATTTTTTTTTTTGTAGGCACAACTATGTATTTATATATGTGTGGAAGTGTATGTGTATATTCACATGCGTACCTATATGTATACATGTACATTTATATGCGTATATAAGCATACATATATACATACATATGAACATATATGTTTCCCCCTCCCTTTCTCACAGCATGGTTAAAAGGTAGTGGGGTAGGGTGCGGGCAGAGGCCACAGCACTCACACAGTTATTCGTAGCAGGAAAATATTCATCCGACTGCCTACACTCTTTCCAGGAGTGAAATGTTTATCAAAGTGTTCACAGATTGTGCCATGCTGCCATGAAATCGTCCTAATGTGTCCAGAATCATCCCAATTACCAGGTATTCATTTGCTTCCCACAGATTTTTCTACAGGGGCATGTCATTGATGAGGTATTTTGTTTTTGTCCTCTTGCCTTCCACATTCACAGAGCCAACCAGAAGCCAAATCATTTCAGCTGTTATCCAGGGGAAGTGAAAATCGGGCAGAAGGATACACTTCCTTGGTGACAACCAGCGTAAATTCCTACCACTTCTGCGGTGCCTCAGTTACAGGGATGGAAATGGCCACCTCCAGGTGGCATTTGGTACATAGCTTACAAGGGTATTATTTCTGAGTTAGGTTTTCTGTGGTGATGCATATTCCTAAATTCAATTTCCTATAGGCACAAAATATATTACTTTTGTTTTGCCATACTCTGGATATGGAAAAACATATGGAGAAGGGAGACAAGTTTTATTTCTACTTCCCACCTCAATTTATCAACCAACCATCCCATTCTAAAATAGAATTGTCTTAATATTAGTGTTACTTCAAATTCCCCCTGAACATGGATCATTGCCTATACAACTGAGTGCTTAATTAGCACTATTATTTTATAAAATTCAGAAAACTGCATGTATAAATTCTATAATTAAAGATCTCCATGAATTAGCATTTGTTATATGTATATAATTAAAACGTATCCCTTCATCAGGTTTTCAATTTTTACACATAAAATTTTACATTAATTTTAAAAGCTTGAAATCAGGGTAGCATAGTAGAAAGGGTATGAGTCACACAATGCTTGGATTTTAAACTTCTTTCCCATTCAGGAGCTATGTGACCTTGGCCAAGTTACCTTCCACCTTTTAGCTTGATTTTCCTGTCTGAAAATTGGTAATAACAATGCCTACATCTCAGGTTGTTTCTAGGATTACATTAAACACCTTCTAGTTAGTTAGTTGGGAGCCCCTCACCTTCCCCGGGACCTGGGAGAAAAGGTGAAGGGAATCTTCATCCTGTTGTGCATGGAGGGAATGGATGTTAGGATGCAGGGACTGACAGCTGAGGGACAGCATTTGTGCCCATGCAGCAGGAGCTCTGCTAGTAACAGTAATAACCATGTGCTTCATCCCTGATTCTTCAGGTCCTAGCTAGGCTCAGAATCTCTCCTTTGCTAATCTCTGAAGCTCTCACATGAGCTGACCCTCTGGTCTTGCAATTCTCAACTCCTCCTTCCTCCCAGTAGAGGATTAATTTTTATGAATGGCTCTGGATGGTAGTGCGGAATCACCCCTTTGCTTTTTCTCCATCCCCCACACCAAGAGGGTGTGATGATACAGATAAAACCAATTTGGAGGAAACCCTTCAAAGCAGTGGGATTGTTCTGTTGCAAAAGAATTCTGTTGATGTCATTGAAAGCAAACACGCTCTTAGACTATAGCAAGAAAAGAGGGAAGATAGTCACTTCTCTCAGGTTTTGCTCTTGTCAGGTAGAGCTGGAGGGTGATTTACATGGGAGCAAGACAAAGGAAGTATAAAGAGCCCAGTTTATGGCTTAGCTCATCTCTCCTCCTTGCCCACAGGGCACAAAAACAGATTCTTCAAAGAGTTAGAAGGACCCGAGAAGGAAAATCTGCAAAGGAAAGTCTTCAAAAAGGAGATGGCATAGGGCCGGATGTACAAAGCTGATTGTCCCTGGTTTAAAATATCCTCATGGCACAAGGCTTTTTATTCTGGATAAAGTGGGCTCTAGAGAAGGTGATGGATGACTCGCCCGCCCTGACAAACTGGAACTGATGATTTGATATCCTGAAGTAAACCAGAAAAGGTAAAAGGATGGGAAAGGTGAGGCCACGTTAATTCACTGCAGGAGCTTAGGGAGAGGACAGAAGGAGCCAAGGTCTCCATGAATTCTCTTTCTCACGGTCGCCACTTGTGTTCTCATTGAGCCCCGAGAGCGAGAAGCAGACAGATCAGAAAAGTGATTTCTCATCCCACTCTATTCAGCATTAATGGCATAAAATCCCATTAGTGCACTCTAGGGGTTCATTTCAAAACAGACAATGGCCTCTGAATCAGCCTGCCATGCATAATCATCTGGCAATAGGGAAATTACACAATCAAAAATTTAGTGAGGGACCATGAAAGGCAGCTATGTGAGGTCATGCCCATTCCTTCCTCTTTTGTGCAGAGGAGAAGAATTATTTTAAGGCCAGCAAGACAGTCTTTTTTCCAGCCCTAGCCGAATTCTCATGATCAGGCCAAGAAAGGTACCCTATGCTCTTTTGGAAGAGAAAGTAAGAGGAAGGAGTCTTATAAAATGATGAAAATGATTTTACTTGCCTTAGACAGTCCTGTGTTCCTTACCAGCCTTTTTAAAGGAAACTCACTCCCTTTTCTTATGATCAAGTCTGGGAGGATTTGTCCCTGTCATCGACCTGTACTCTCCCCTCAGCTCCAGACCTGCTTTTCCAATAGTTTGTCAGACTTTATCACATGCATGCATGTCTGGTATCAAAATATCATCTTCATGCTTCTCATTCTTTATTTTCAGACACGTTTATTGCTACATTTATACAGTTCCTTTCTGTTCTTAACATGCATCCATATACATTATCTTGGTTCCCACAACGAGGCTGCAACAAATTCTATCAGGATTCTCTCAAATCCTTCTTTCTGTTTCTACTCTCACTGCCATCAGTCAGCTTAAAATCTTATTATGCCAAGCTAAGGTTATTGCCATCTTTCCTCTGGTCTTTGTGGCTTCAGTCATTCCCTTCTTTAGTTTCTTCTGCTGCTGGAGTAATTGTATAATAGCAATCCTTTGTTTAATTCTCTTTGCTTAAACGGCTTAAATTATGAGCTTAAATAAGTGGATTAAATTATTTGCCATACAAAAATGAAAGTCCTTCAGCCTAGCATTCAAGGCCTTCATTGAAAAAGGCACAAGTTACTTTTTTTCTTTTTTTAAACTTTCATTTTGTTCACCATTTCCTACCTGCCTCTATACTTCTTTCTGTAAAAGCTCTGTGCTGGGTCTTCCAGATGAGCCCCGTGGCCCCACCCATCTGACCACAGATGATTGGATAAGGGCAGACAACTGACTGGACTGGACCAATCACATCCTCTGTTCAAGGACTCTGGATTTGGTAGCAACAACTCAGTTCGTTATCTAATATTACCAGGGCTGGATGGTAATGTTGATGCAAGGGTGTGTGGCTGTCATTTCACCTCAGCTATTCAGGGCCTATGGATGCTGAGTCTTGGACGAAAGGAGAGCTCTGCAGAGAGAAGCAGATAAATGGAACCAAAAATGCAGAAAAGTACGAAAATGAGAGGCCCACCCAGAAAGAGAGAGAGAGATGAAAAGTTAATGACTTGGGGCTCTTGGGTGGCTCAGTCGGTTGAGCCTTAGACTCTCGATTGTGGCACAGTCCCTGATATCAGGGTCGTGAGATCGAGCCCTGCCACTGGTTCCCACTGGGCGTGGAGTCTGCTTAAGATTCTCTCTCTTCCGTTCCCTCTGCCTCCCCACTCCCTGCTCCCGCCCACGCAAATTTTCCCTCTCTCTTTCTCTTAAAAAAAAAAAAAGTAGATGCCTTGGTTCTTTATCCATGGCTCTTGTCTTAGTTCTACACAAACAGGAAACTTAGCTGGTCTTCCTGCCCTTGGGTTCCATGAAGCACTCTAGTTCTTTGAAGAAATCCCCATTAACTTAAGCTAGTTTGAGTGAATTTCTGTTTCTTGCAACTAAGAAGTCCCTGACTAATAAATGTGCTTTAGGGCCAACAAGATCAGCCTTCTTGCCAGGCCTGAAATACATCTTGCCAGTTCTGGCACCATCTGTCAGAAAGGCCCTGGACTTCATTTCCTCACATTCTTCAGCACTCCCTTCAATGCCATTTCTTTTATCTACACTTCCATAACAAGTCTCCTCTCAAAGATAAAACTTTCAGCAATTCCACAATCTGAAAGTGCCAACAGAATTTCAGGAATTGACTTCTGATCTATTGGATCTTTATGCAAAATGTTCAGGAGAAAAAACGAGGATAATCCTCCATTTTGTTTCAGAAGAAGAAAAAAATCCTCTCCGATTCATACTAAGGGACACACCAATTTAACAAATGAAAAGAGTTTGGGGGTATTGAACCAAATCTTCTGTCTTTAGTCCCCAGTTGCTGATGCCTTGCCTCTACCCACTGCCTCTCAACCAAAACACGATTTTATTTTATTTTTTTTAAGATTTTTTTTTTTTAAGATTTTATTTATTTATTTGCCAGAGAGAGAGAGAGCGAGAGCGCGCGCACAAGCAGGGGGAGCAACAGGCAGAGAGAGAAGCAGGTTCCCCTCTGAGCAGGAAGCCTGATGTGGGGCTCGATTCCAGGACCCTGGGATCATGACCTGAGCCAAAGGCAGATGCTTAGCCAACGGAGCCAGGCCCAAACTGGCCACTTCTACTACTGACACCTCAAGGTTTCTTTCATTATCATCATTGTTACATGTGCTCCTGATCATCCACTATATGGTACTTTGGATATTTTCCCCAGGTGATCTAGTTAGCATTGATTCAACCTGAAACTCATTTTCCTCCTATTTTCACAGATCCTGTTTTGTACTGCAGGACAATTTCTTTGTATCTTTTATTTTGTGTGTTAGAGAAGCCTACCGAATTGTGTGCTTAAAGGTTTTGGCCCTAGCTTTGTCCTGACAGCTTTGCAGTTATAATCTGGACCAGTTTTGAAACTGGTTGTGGTAGTAATTCTCCTTTATTGGGTGATTTCCATTGAAGAAATCTCATTTGATAGCAAACATTATTCTAACATACACTATGTTTAGAACTTCCTTTTAAAAATCACTTACAGGCGTGCCTGGGTGGCTCAGTCGTTAAGCATCTCCCTTCGGCTCAGGTCATGATCCCAGGGTCCTGGGATCAAGTCCCGCATCAGGCTCCCTGCTCAGCGGGGAGTCTGCTTCTCCCTCTCCCTCTGTCTGCTACTCCCCCTGCTTGTGCGCGCTCTCTCTCTCTGTGTCAAATAAATAAATAAAATATTTTAAAAATTTAAAAAAAATAAAAATCACTTATATATTTGTTAATTCTAGTTTTATTTTTATCTTTCTCTTCCAGATAAGTCTTTGAGTCTATAAAAATCCTATTAAGGATTTCCGATACGATTTTACCTCTTATTCTCCTTTGGGGCTGTTTCTGACCCTCATAGATCCTGACCCTTGCCAATTGGTCTAGAGTTGATATGTCTTTCTTAAATACTTCTCTTTGGCTCCCTGGACTTAGGAACCTATCTTTTTAGTCCTATGGTACCCTTCTCTTTATCCTCTTTCTGCTTCCTCCTAATCATCCTGTTCTTGAACTTCCCATACTTTGTTATGCTGAATTCTTTCTGAAAAATAGTCATATAATACGCATATTAGTAGCATCTAAGCAGACTTTTTTCCCCCTAGTCTTCTGGAAGCCAGATTTCAATTTTGTGACCTTATTCCCTTCACCATAGCTGGACAATTAATCCAAGGTTAACCATTTATCTTTGTTCTTTTGGGAATTTGAACTGAGGGATACAAGAGTAGGAGCATCATCTTTATTTGGCTATGGGAACAATTCAACAGAGAGCAAATATTTGATGAATTAGGAGAGAAAAAGAGGACTTGCTAGATCAATGTCCTTGAGTAGACAAGAATGAATAGAATCTGGTCCACAAAAAAGGAGAAATTAGCTTTGTATAAGAGTATGGACCTGCCATCCATTTTAACAGGAAGGGATGTGGTGTATGTAGATACAGATTCTGGTAGATGGCTGTATGTGTTAGTGTGATGGGAATGTTTGGATATTTCTCTGTTGATTCAACTTTTTCAGGAACATGGGAAATTAAGTAATCAGCTGAGGGTAAGAATGGGTAATGTTGAAAGTTAGAGAAGAAAAAATTGGAATAGTTGTACATGCATTGGGAGAGGGAAGTGAATCATACAGTTTGACTGCCTACCAGTAATAGGGATTCACTTGGGATTCAAGATCATAAATTTCAAGTGAGTGAGATTGTGTATTTTTCTCCAATTAAGTTCAATGGCACAGGTGCAGTTTGGAGTAGGCAAAGAGTTAGAATCCAGCATGGAATTTAGCTAAGCATGTACAAGGAAGCAAAAAAGTGAGATTAAGGGAGTGATTTTAGTGACTGACTACAGAATTTAACTGGGTAAGGAGAAGAGTAAAGATATCAAGGGAGCAAGAAACAATAGTGGGGTGGTAGGGTCAAAGTTCAGAGATAACCCTAGAGAGGAAGCATAGTGCAGATTGGGATACTAGAGAGAATGAGGCAGAAATTAGGAAAATGATAGAGCATAAGAGGCAAGGAGATAAGATTATAGAGGGTCTGCTATTATTGGTAATGAAAGATAATGTAGGAGTAAGTGACTGAGGTTGGGGAAGAACAAGATGTTCTTGAAAGGAGTTAGAAAAAACTGAAAGGAAAGGGTATTGGAAAGATCATCTAGTGTGTATAGAAATCATAAAAAGAAAAAAGGCAATCATATTAGAGAGAATTACAATGAGTCAAAAGTGCAGATCATTGAGAAATGAGGGGAAATGGCTTAGGTGTTGGTAAGGGGGATATAACCTAGTGTCATGCAATTCAAAGTCAGGGGGGCTTTCAGGGAGAAGAAAGAAAGAATGGTCTATAAGTGGCAATGGGGAACAGCTACTCAGACTCGGCTCAGTGGTACCAGCTTTGTGGGAGAACTCAAGAATGTAGCAGACAAAGCAGAATCTTCAAGAATGAGGAAGGTTTACATCAGAGGAAAAAGGGAAGGGGACATTCACAGAACAGTTTATGGTAAGGGGACTTCTGTTAACAATAACCATCAATTCCAGAAGACCTGTGAATGGATTTTAGACATTGGAGGAGTGGTGTAGTGATTAATTTTGTGTCAATTTGGAGGGTGTTTTGGATGAGATCTACATTTATGTTAGTGAACTTTAAGTAGATTGCCCTCCATGATATGGGTGGGCCTCATCCAATCAGCTGATGGCCTGAATAAAACAAAAAGACTGACTTTCTCCAGCAAGAGGGAATTATCTGGCAGACTGCCTTCAGTCTTCATTTGCCCTATTGGCACTTTTGGGTCTCTTGTCTGGGGGCCTACACTGCAGATTATGGATTTGCCAGCCTCCATAATTTCATGAGCCACTTCCTTAAAATAAATTTCTTTATGTATGTATATCTCCTAGTAGTTCTGTTTTTCTGAAGAAACCTGACTAATACGGGTGGGGAGTCAGGGGGAAAGGGGACTGAGTAGGGTATGTACAGAGTCTAATATGGATTAGTGTTCAAGAGATGAGGAATGACCTGGATGTCTGGAAATTTCTTGTTCTCACAGATATAAAGAGACATGAAAGTCCTGCTAAGATTAATCCCAGGGATGACAAGGCTCTGTGTGTGTGGAGTAGGGAAGAATATGTTTCTAGGGTCCACTCTTCCCCCATGATGATGGGATTAGAAGACCTATAGGTGTCATGAGTTTGGTCTCAATTCACATTTCTCTTGACTCCAGATGCTGGGATGGAAGGCTTAGGAAAGTTTTGATTGTAGACCTACTGTTTAGATTCACTTTTGATCCCTTTTGGTAGAAAGATTATTTTTCTCTGAGTGTACATGGCCTATCGTGAACACTGTTGATAGACTGAAGGAGTACTGTGGAAGGTGAGTGCAATATCAGGAGCGTGAGACTCTCCTCCCCCTTTAATGATGTGGGGAAAAGTGCCAGGGAAGGCTTGGTCTCAGACCTGGTGCACAGCTTCTGTTCCAAGGTCCCAGAGGAGAATATGGTAGGCAAGATATTTGCCCTCAGAGGGCTTACATTTTAGTGGAGGGAAATCGGAAATAAATAAGCCTACCAAATTTTAACATTTTCAGATAATATTAAAAGCAATGAAGTAAATAAAATAGGTTGATTTGTTAGTCAAAGAATAGTCAAGAAAAGACTCTTTGAAGATCCAATATTTGATCTTTCTCTTTGCAGAGAAGTGTAAATGTTAAGTAGAAGAAAAATGTAATGAAGTTGAGAATTTTATTCACTAGATATTTCTTGTAAAATATCACCCAGAGAAACTAAATGTATCAAGGGTACTAGTTGCCTTTCTTGTCAGAAAGCAAGGGAGAAAAGGGTACATGCAGTGATTGTGTCCTCCAGATTCTCTAGGCTGCCTTGGTACAGGTCAGGGTGGAAGGCCCAGGGGGCGACTTCCCAAAGGGAGCTGAGGCAGCAGGGTGCAGGGGACAAAGAAAGAGGGTAAAAGAAGCAGCGTGGGGAGAGGCAGATGGACCGGAGTAAGAGGGAGTGATGTAGAGGCTGCTGTGAGTTTGCAGATGTGGAAAAAGAAAAACATAACTAAATGGAATATTTGAGAAGGGGTCTCTGTGTTAGATGGCATAATGCTAGGATGACTATCTATCTAGGTTTGCTTAAATTAGTCTTAGTTTAGGCCTGTTGACCCAGCATGATTTTTTTTACTATTTTTTATTTTTTTAATTTAATTTAATTTTATTATGTTATGTGAGCACTGGGTGTTATATGAAAACAATGAATCGCGGATCACTACATCAAAAACTAATGATGTATTGTATGGTGACTAACCCAGCATGATTTTTAAGAGAAATTTCTCTCTTTCAAAAGCATCCCAGTTTGGAGAGTAGTTTACATAAAACCCCTTCACTGGGCCCTATATGAAAACCCACAATAAAAATCTACATCATTTTTCAAGATTTGTAGAGTTAGATTTATGTTTCCTTTGAATACCGCTCCACGTAAGGCTGGACTATTTGGCACCCTGATTCATATGTGGATTATAAAAGCATTTACTGTGACATTTTAAAATTGGAATTTGTCAATCTTTATATGATTTTTATAGAAATAGTTTATGATCTTCCTGCAATGGAGTAAAGGTGAAACAGGTCTAGAAATAAGTAAATGCATTTTTATACCAAACTGAAAGTTGGATATTTAGGGAAAGCTATTACTTTTGCTTTTATCTCAGTCTGGGATATTATGTTAGAAAGAATTGAAGCTCACTCAAACTAGCTTAAGCAAAAGGAGAGAATGTATTGGATTTCCTTATATGTCCCCAGATCCTAACAAGGGCAGGATGTGCAACCAGGATTTTCCATGGATATGTAGCAAGAACTATAAACTCCTAGGAACCAAAAAAGCTATGTTCTCTCTCTCTTTCTCTCTCTCACTCTCTCTCTCCCTTCTTTCTCTTTCTCTTTCTCTTTCTAGGGACTCAGTCTCTCACTTCTACTGTACTCTTCTGTTCCCTGCAGACCGGCTCTTCTCAAAATTTATAGTCACTGTTCTAAAATGGGGCTCTCAGTCTGAGTAACAGTATACTCCCGATCCAGCTCCTAGAGTTAGTTGACCCAATCTTTCTGTTTCCATATTGTAAATTATTTCAGGAGCTTGTCTGATGGCCCCATCTTAGCCCTGGCATTGCCTTGCTCTCTATTAATGTAGAACCATTGTTTGGAGGGAGGTAGAAATCATATTGTCAGTAGGGCTGAAACCTCTGGCACTAAATGTGGGCCACGTTTCTAGAAAAAAAAAAAGCGTAGGGTTAGGGAGCAAATCCAACTCCTGGTATACTTATTCACTTTAAGAAGCACGGATTTAGCATTTACTATGTGCATACTGTTGTGCTAGTCAGTGTGTGGGGGTGTCTGTGTGTGTCTTATTTACGTGATGTGTGTATGGTATGTTTGTGTGTTTCTGTGTATCAGAAGTGAAGGTTCTAGGGTAAGTGAAGCCTGTCAAGATGAATAAGATATATTTATCGTTTATTAGAAGGAGGGAAAATGGAAACATAACTAATGCTTATAAAATGCCTTCTATGAGTCAGTGGGCTTTGCTAGACACTTCACATACATTATATCACAGTCTCACAAAACCCTATGGACATTATATTCATATCCATTTTTATATGTAACTTGCCTAAACTCATGTTCAAGCATAAATCTGAACTCAGGTAAGCTTGTTTCTAAAAACTAGGAATAGTCTGCAATGGAAGGCCAACTATGTGTTAAATGATCTGATAATGAGAGAAAGTATTATGGGAACATGGAGGAACGCAGATATAATACAGGGAAAATGAGTTTATTAAGTGCCAGGCACTGTCTTAAGGCACTAATATGTTTTAACTCATTTAATCCTCATAGCCAATCGATAAAGTAAATACTATTATTACCTTTGTTTTAAGGGTGAGAAAATCAAGACATTGAAGTATAACTTGCCCAAAGTCATACAACTAATACATGGTAAACCAGGATTTAGATCCAGGCCAACTGGCTTCAGGGGATGTGCTTTTTTTTTTAAAACCTTTTCATTTATAAATAATTTTAGACTTACAGAAAAGATGCAAAAATAGTACAAAAGAGTCCCCATATTTACCTCACTCGGCTTACTCTGATGTTAACGTCTTGCATAACCACAGTCCCCTTAGGAGAAACCAGGACATGAATGTTGGTGCAATATTATTAACTGACCTACAGACATTATTAGAATTTCTCCAATTTTAACCTAATGTCCTTTTTCTAGTCCAGGATTGAGTCTAGGATCACATACTGCATTTAGTTTTTGTGTTTCCTTAGTCTCCCCTAGTTTGTGACAGATCCTCATTCTTTTCTTTCATTAACTTGACACTTTTGAAGAGCACTGGTCAGTCATTTTGTAAAAGGCCTCTCGATTTTGGCCTGGCTGATGTTTTCTCACAATTAGATGGAAGTCATGCATTTTGGATGCGAATATCATGTAAGTGATGGTGTGTCCTTCTCAGAGCCTCATTTCAGGAAGTACATGATGCCAATATATCTTTTACTGGTGAACACTTGCATTTTGAACACTTAGTTAAGGTGGTGTCTGCTAAATTCCTCTATCATAAAATTACTATTTTTTCCTTTACAATTAATTAATATCCCAGGACATGTACTTTGAGACTGTACAAATATTCTGTTTCTTCTCAACAAAGGATCTGCTCTTAACCACCATTCTATATTTTTCCTAAGCAGAATAATCTTATTAGGGAATCAAGGACATGTTCATAGAAAAAAAGGCATTCCATTTGAATCAAAAGCTAGATTTTAATAGGCAGGAATGAAGGGGAAGAACGTTCCCAGCTGAAGGAACAGAATCAGCAAAGCCTCAGAAGATGGGGTATGCATGATGCATTCTGTGAGACTGTGTGTGGAGAAAGTGAGAAATGAGTCTTAGAAGATATAGGGGCATAGATCATCCATGCCTTGAATTCTCTGCTCAAGGGCTTGGACCTTTGCCCACATGGCTCATATTCCTCATTTCCAACAAATTGCCATGGAGGGAGCGATTGTCATACTTCTTAGAGTCTGTATTTCTATCCCTAAAAGGACTCTTAGGTAGACTCTAATGTCCCTCTTCCTCAGGAAGCTTTACAATTATGTGAATTGGTAACATATAGATTCTTTCCATGCCCTGTAAGTAGAAGACTCCAACGTTCACAGCTTAATGGTTTTAAAAAATCTATCCCATGAGGCCACTTTCTCTTTTCCTCTCGTGAAATCATACTCATAATCTGAATTTCCTCCACTGAAGAAGATGCAGGAAATTACTAGCCAAACTCTCCCTCCCCCCACCCCATTGTCTCAGATCAAAAATAGGGGAAGAGAAGGAAGGGGGTTGGTATATCGGCGAAAATTATGGGCTTAAATTTGGACATAGCTGCATGGAAAGGATAACAGGGTTTGTTCTTTAATCAGATGCAAAATTAGGATTAGTCAGGATCCATCAATTTATTGTACAGTCTGCCATGGGTAGGTGGAACAGCTTCCTTTCCTTGTATCATGAATTGAAGATAGTTGTAGACAGAAAAAGGAAAAAATCAGAGGGGAAAATTGGCAAAGCACAGAAGGATTTTAACAAATTAATAGGAAATATAAAAAGCATTGGTTCTGCCATGAATTTACAGAGCTTTCAGAAGGGTCACCTTGATCCTTCCCTTAGAAAAATAAAAGTGTACTCACATTAGCAGTTAGCAAGGCTTCCTAAATTCACTCAATTGTATTAGCAAACATAGCTTTGTAGCAGACCATATTGATAAAGATAATTTTACACTGTCTTCTTTTTATTACTGAATGCCACCATGCTTTTTAAGGGAGTCCCAGACCAATGTTAAAATTGCAGATCAATGAGACACCAACTATGATGGATTGTCACTGGTTTCTTGATGTTCTCCATAAGCTTATTCTGTAATGACTCTCTGTGTACTGGATGGTGCATTTGATAGCTCCCTGATGTAGAAATATAAAATTTTGAAACCTAGCGCACTCAGGGGACTTGTTACCTTAGAATGCTCATCTCATATTAAGAATTATTTAACAGTTTGTGTGATGTTAACCATTCTAATTTTTTTCAAGTGCATTGTCATAAATCATATCACACGTTTTGCTTTCTGGGTTATCAGTATTGGGAATATTTTATTTTATATCTGCATTACTCCAAAAAAGATTTAAGATGGCTTCATAGATACATGCCATACAACAAGATAACATAAATTAGAAGCAAATGAGAAAAAAAAAAAGTGAAGCAGTGGGTCAAGACATAAATTAGAATCAGAAATGAAACTAATGCAAAAATAGATTCCTATTCCAAGCTTTCCAGCATCAATTTATATAAATTGTAAGACTATAAGCTCTTAGCAAACAAGTTTTTTCTCAGCAAGAAATAGGTTTACTTCTTAAACTATAAAGACATTTTTCCTGAGGGTTTTTATAAAAAAGATACACAATCATGAACAAATTCCTCAACAACATTCTTATGTTTGAAGTAAAGCATTTCGTAGGGCTGCTTCTTGAAGAGCCCCTCAAAAAAAGACTGGTGGCATCACACACTAGACGTAATTCAGAAAACGCTATCCTATGGGGCTTGGATAGGGTTTGGCAATACAAAATTCATCTAGTTAGCAGCTCTCTGCTAGCTTGACTGAATCCAGAGGTAGATTTTTATAGTATCTGGAGAAACGGATGTATTGCAGACCTATCAGGCTTCACTCACTCTCCGAGCTAAGCTTATGACAGATGCTGTGTAGCAGTCATGCTTTAGTGGGGGACATTGTTCATTGGAGGGAACAGAGAACCACATATATCGGTACAAGGAAAAGATGTACAGAGAGGACTCCCATAATTTAAACACGAGAAATAAAGAATAGCTGGGCTTTGGGGGAAATGTGTCTGAGAACTGCAAAGAGGCAAAAGCAGCTGATTTATCTGTCTCTCTCTGGACTCACTCTGGCATCTCTACACCTCTGGCACTTTGTGTCTGCTATTTTCTTCCCACTAGGGAGGCTTTGCCACCATGACATCCACGTTAGCCCTCAGGACTAACAACTTAGCACCACAGATAATAAACATTATTCACTTGAATTGCCCAAACCTGAATTCCCAGGAAGGGAACCTGACCCAGCTTTTCTTTTTGACCTACCATAGGCAGCTACCTGTCCAGCGTTGGAGAAAGAATCAAAAGTGTCCTATGGGGGGTGGGAGGAGGCACCTGGGTGGCTCAGTTGGTTGAATGTCCAGCTCTTGGTTTCGGCAGGGGTCACAATCTCAGGGTCATGAAATCGGGCCTGCCTGTGTCGGGCTCCGCACTCAGGCGGGAGAATGCTTGAGAGATTCTCTCCCTCCCTCTCCCTCCCCTTCTCCTCCTCCCCTGCTCATGCTCTCTGTCTCTCTCTTTCTAAAATAAATAAATAAATGAAATCTTTTTTTTAAAAAAACAGTGTCCTGTGTTCCAAAGAGTATGGCTCAATTTGTGGGGACACTTGATACAGATCTTAGGTGGAATACTTTAACATAAGAGCTGTAAGTGAGGGGAGGTTCCAAATGTGACCGGATCAGGGATGTCTTCTTGACAGGGCAGCTTGGTCCAAACTAATTCAGAATAGCCTCTTGGGGGTAAGAAGAGAGATTTATCTGCTGGCACCTTTCATCTTCTGTCTGTCCTTGGTCAAAATTAGCCTCAGAGAGTATTAATGATTCCACACTTCCAGTGCATGCTACCCAGGTGCTTAGCAGCTGCTAGAGGCCAGACCCCATACTCCGTAGCTTCAGGTTAAGTCCAAAGCAGTGGGAGAAGCCACAAAGCTTAATCAGTCCTAACTGATATAAACTTTATCATAACTCAGTCCTTAGCCCATTTTTCCAAACTTGGAATCCCTTTTCATTGTCTAGTTATATAAAGAGGAAGTGCTTTATATCCAAAGGGAATTTATGTGCAGTCTTTGCTTATCTTACCTTTTTGCAGGACTTCCCTGGCCCCAGCCCCCATTAACTGGGGTGCGTAATAGGGGTGGGGATGGGGTGAAAGGTCACACATCCACTCTTCCTTTCTCATCCTTCCTCCTAGTCGTACCAAAATCCAAGATAATTTACTTGTTTAATTGCATATTTTGTAACATTTGGGATTAAACTTTTTATCTGTTAAAATATTTGAAAAATAAATAGGTCTGTTCATTTAATCAGTGGTCTCTAAAGTAGGCCATGATCCAATAGAGTGCAAAAAGAAAATATTAGATTTCTATTCATATGTTTTTATTTCACCCTCTAAAAATATTTATTATTTGTGTATGGTTTTAATTATATGTAACACATTCATACAGAAATGCAAGTACATACTTTATAAATAAATATACACATTTGAGGGCACATGCTCAAATGATTTTTTTCAAGATTGGGGACATGATCTAAAGTTTGGAGCCCATTGGTATTGAAGTCTCAATGAATGGGCATTATAGTTTTTATATCTATATAGATGAGCAGTTCCCATTTTGGGTCTGTGGCTAATTCTGACTCTAACTTCCTCATGAGGACCTGGTCCCCTAACACATTACATTATTCAGCATGTTACGCTTTCAAACCACTCACTCGTTATTTTATTATTTATTTAGTATGAAACCTAGGAGACAGATTGGATTATGGTATTTTATTTATGGGTTTAATTTTGAATCAGCAAGTCTGAAACAGCAGGTCTGTGATCACCACAGGGTGAACATCAGCTTATATCAGCTTAGAGTTCTCTGGGATCCTTGTCAAAACAGTAAAGTTTGAACCAGGGAACCAGAAATGCAGGCATCTGTTCCTTGGGACTGCTCCGTTAGAAAAATGTATCACATGCCCTGTAGCATATATGTTCTCCATGTGTACTGCAATTCCTAATATGTAGATGGTCAGTGATTGTTGAACTGGACGGGGCTGGAGATCAAAGAGGACTCAAGGATGACTCTTCCCCATGGTCAGTGAGGGGATGGAAGGTAGAGAACGATGGGTCTGGGAAGGGAGGGGCACTGATATCTAAGTGAGCACTTTCTGTAGTTGCTACTTACGCCAGACAGATAGGAATAAGCAGTTTCTCTTCGTGCCTTATTTTTCTTTGTAACTCCTGAAGCTGCTTTTCTGTTTATCTTGTAGGACCTTGCTGAATCCCCCTGTGTCTTAATTTCTGTCCAAAGGCCTGGACTATGTGGCTCTATCCAAGGTGGCCTATCATGTCCCCTGGAGTCCATGTTCTAGAATCACCCACAGCACTTTCCTCCTTCCTGATCATGATCCCATTGAATTTCCATAGCCCCCCAATTGGGAAAGTTGATAAGTATCTAAAAGGATACTATTGGGGTCTATAGAGCTATAATTTATTTTTTAATACTCAAGATACTCTGCTTTCTCTTACATAATACAGGGACTTTTATGGTACATTCATATAGAGATTCCTGTGTACATGTGGTGGCTTTGTGCTATGTCTACTTGGCTGAGCTGGAGCCATATTCCAAGAATTCCCATTGTTTCCGGGCTAGGGCTGGTCACCAGAGAGACGTGTATGAGATTTGGAAAGCAGAAGAGAAGGACCAGCCATCTTTATGCTTTGAAGTTGGGTATGGAACCAAATGTGGCTGCCGCTTACTCAGGTTGATGCTCATCTGCTGGCTCATCTGCTGGCTCATCTTGCTGGCCTAGGGCTCCACCAGCTCCTGCCAGCTTCTCTGGGCAGCTCTGGGGTGAACCGATCAGCTTATCCTATAAGTCACTCCCGTGGAGGCCATAAGAAACAGGCAAGGGTCCCAGTTTGTTCTTGTTCTACCCATTGCGCAGCCTGTACCCATTTCATCATCCCTTCTTGACTACTACTGGCCCTGCTGACTCAGGCCCAAGAGCACATGCAGAGACAGTGGCCTTATGTAGACTGCTTAACCCATTCCCATAATTGCATATATGGGAGAAATAACAATCACTCCTAAAATAACTTCCTGATTCTGTATTATTCACAGTGGCTCTGCTTCTCCGATAAAACCGTAACTTATAAATATGCAATGCGGTATGGCCTAGCTAGGGTTTCTATACAGTATAGAAGAATATTAATTTTTTTCACTACCATTTTGATTTCTATATCCGATCACATCTCTTTTAGCTCCATAGTTAGGCCTAAAATTTTCTATGGATCAAAATAATTATAAAAAGGGTGTTTCAGTTACTTTTTAGTATTTCTCACATTATTACTATGTCTGATTACCAAGGAGCAAAATATTTATTTTATAATTAAGTGCACATACATTAATCTTGTTGCATGTTTTATTTGCTTTCAACATCAGATTCTGTTAATACATGCATGCATGCATAGCAGAGATGGTATGCTTTGTATAAATGTTCTCCTAGACTTTAAAAAAATCATAGAGACAATCTTTGTGGTAGTCTGACACTTGAAGTATTATCCCATTGCCCATTTCTCAATAAGCTTCCATTCAACAGTATTTATCGAATACCTACATATGTCTGGGTCTATGAATTTCTATGAGGGATTCAAAAGAAATATAAGGCATGATTCATGTTCTTATGAAATTTATAATCTATTACTTTTCTTTTTATGCATGTTCAATTTTTAAATAATTTTAAGGTTCCAGAAAATTTCAGAGTTTAGTATAGAGATATTTTTTTTCCCCTGAGCCATTTGAGAATAAGTTACCAACACAATGCTTCATCATCTCTGAGTGCTTTATTGTGTACTGTATTCCCCTCCCCCAAAAATCACAGCTATTATCAAAATCAGGAATTCACATTGATAATTTACTCCTATTCTGTTTCCCGACTTCCATCATTTCACCAATTATCCCAATAATGGTTTTTATAGCAAAAAGATTTAGTTCAGAACATGAGTTGCATTTAGTGATCATGTCCCTTCAAGTTTCCTTCAATCTGGAACAGTTCATTACAGAAGTAATGCTGTGCTTTCCTCTCTGCATCCTATCAGGTGCCCATGATTTTGATTTGTGCCATTTCTTACAATGTTCACTTTGATCCCTTGATTAAAATAGTGTCTCCCAGCCTTCTCCACTGCATATTCCTCTGTTCCCTCTGTATCTAATGGGTATTCACTGCGTGTGTGTGTGTGTGTGTGTGTGTGTGTTAGGGGTGGGGTGAGGATTATTCTGAAACTATGTAAATATTGCTTTCTTCATTAACCATCCATTCATTCATTCATTTGTATCAGTAGGGACTCACCTGTTTTATTCAACAATTGGTATTCTATTGCTATTATGATTTAGCTTAATGTTCAAATTATCCCAGATTTGGCCAGTGAAAGCCCTTTTAAGTTGGCTTCTAAGAGACACATGTGTCTCTCTCATTCTCTGAGCTTTCTCTTTTTTCTTTTTCTTTTTTTACTTTTTGGCACAATAAAATGTTCCAGGTTTATTTATACTTTCTTTTTTCCAGCCCTGGAATCAGCCATTTGTCCAAGGACGCTGGTTCCTTTTTTTTAGAGGAAATAAAACAAGTTAGGTATTTAGAAAACAAGGTCTGGGAACTAAGTGAGCTCATTACTTGTGGGTTGTTGCTGCTCTTAGTGGATAGTGCTGGGTTATGTATGTGTGCACACATATGTATGTGCATACATTGATAACTACATATACCCACTATTATCTATCATCTTTATTTGCATCTGTATTGGAAATTAACAGTTCACACCAATACCTCTGCTTTTATCCCAACACTATAGAGTTTATTTTATTTTCAATATTTCTACCTCCCTTCTCTGACAATAAGAAACTTAGCTTCCATTTTCTTTAATATGTGTATTTATTTGATCAATTCCCCTCCATGTTACCACCTTCTCACTGCTGCTACCACAGCATTACACTAAGCTTCAGGGCCCTGACTTGCACGGACCTCTATGAATGCTGTGCTTTGCTGGGACTTCTAGCATGTCCTTGATGAGGACATGGTCATAAACAGGACAATTCTGCATGTAAGCATTTTTGGTAAATTGCCTGGAGAAATATCATAAGAAAACTACCTGCATCTCTAAGGCTCCAGTATTTGTTGGGATTTCTTTCTCATTTTAAATAAATATTTACTTTTAACAGTTAGCTCTTTAATAAAAATTTTATATTCTTTTTCTTAGGCAAAGTCCCCCAAGTTGAATAAAGTTTAAGCATCTCAAATTCTGAACTTGCCTGTCTATACTTTATAGTTTATGTGCTTTGTCTGATCTAATGCCATAGTTAACTTTTGAGGTAAGCATTGTGATTGATAAATGAAGACACCGAACCTCTAACAACCTGGGTCATTTGCTCAAAGTTACACAGTTTGGAATTTGAAGCCACTTTTTCTAATGTCCACTGCCCTTTCCAATATGTCATACTCCCTCATGGAATATAATCTTGATGTAATCATGGCTTGGTGTTGAAGAGCTACTTCTTTAGGAAGTGGACAGTTTTTAAAGCTCTTAAAATGTGAGTAGGCAAAATGTCTTTGATTTTTCTCTACTAGGGCTGGCTCACTTAGGTCCAGAAGCAGAATGTACCTGCAAACTATACAGATTAGTGTAGACACTGGAGCAGGAGTTGACAAACTATAGCCCACAAGTCAAATCTGGTCCTCCACATGTCGTGTTTTTTTTTTTTTTTCCTGCCTGTTTTTGTACAGTGTGAAAGCCAAGTTAAGAATGGTATTTACATTTTTTAATTGTTGAAAAAAATTTAAAGAATAATGCTTTGTGACAAGTAGAAATTACAAAAACTTCACCTTCTGGTGTTCATAAATAGTTTTATTCGGACACAGATACGCTCATTTATTTATGTATCATTTTATACAATAACACAGACTTGAGTGGGTGCAACAGAGACTATATGGCCAACAAAGCTGAAAACATATTTACTGTTTGGCCCTTTCCAGAAAAAATTTGCTGATCCCTGAGCTGGAGTCACACACATACTTGCATTTGAGACTTGGCTCCACCATTTGCTAGTTGTATAATTATGAGTATTTATCTAAGTCTTATTTTCCTCAGATATAGAGTGCAGATAACAATGGTGTCCACTTTTTAGCTTGAAAAGCTCTCTATAAATGTGTTACAAACATTTGGATACTAATAAAATTGCACTTCTTTATTTGTCTAAGGCAAAGTGAATGATGGTCCGGCTCCCACATATCAGGATTGGCAGGTAAACTTACCTCAGTCATGGTAAGGGGCGGGGTGGGGGGGGGTTCCCTTCCACCTCCCTTGGGATCATGCAAGAACCCCAAGGACTCAGGAGCATGCCTAAAGAAGTTCTTGTAGGTGATCCTGTTTGTCTCCTTGATCAAGCCTACATGGCTTGTCCCAAGGCAGGAAGCTTTGCTGGTGTTCCCCCTTTCAGTGCTATCACAAGAGGCCACGGGATCTTCACCATAGCTCCCATTCCTGGGGCTCCAGATATCACAACACCCTTCTTTCTCAAGGTTTGGCCACCCCCCACCCAGGGGCACTGTGTGTAAGCAGAGACCAGGTCTATTGGTGACACTTTTATTCAGGCTATTCTTGCCAGGCTCCTGAATTCAACTCTTTGCTCCAATCAGCCAGTCCCTTCCTCTTCAACCCATGGAGAATCCTTCTTCTCTGGTAGTTCACTCCTCCATCTCCACAAGCCCCTAGTACCCAGGAATCCCAGGCTCAGGTGCCTCCCAGGGGCATACAGTAGAAAGAGCTGAGAGTAAGACAATAGGGTGAAGTGGGTACTGTGGCAAACTCCTCCCTTCTAATGGTAGGAACAGCTCCTCAGCTCCTACCGATGGTTGCCTTTTAGGTCCAGTGTCTCCAGATGTTCTGCTTGTTCAAGGGAAGTTATATGTCTGAACAGTTAGAAGAAAATTCCCATAAAAAAGACATTGTGGGGGAAAACAATCTGGAGCTGAATCCTGTCTAAAGGTAGCCAAATAATCCTACCTTTTCTAAAAATAAAGAAATGAATAAGGCTTCTTGCCCATCTGAACGTAGAGGGACCCCCAGACCTAGCTACTTTCTTGGAAAGGAAAAAGTACCTCTCATGCTCTCAACCTGAAACCAAGGAAATAAGATACAGTTAATTTCTTAAGCAACGTTACTTCGGCATATTGCTATTAATTATAATTATTTTATTACTGATCATGTAAAAACAGTACATGTCTGGCATATAGTTAGCACTGAATAAACGTTTATTATTAGTATTATATTAGTGTTATTACCCCTCTCCACCCTATTTTGGAATATGTTAGAAAGAGTGGAACCCTAGAGGGGCACCAGGACCCCGTGTGTGCGCGCGCACACGGTGTATAAATGTGTGTTGGGGCCTCAAGGAGGCTGACCGATGACAAACACATTCGTAGAGCTCCGATTCCAGCTACGAAGTTGTAGGTTAACAGGTCGCGTTACCGCCACCTGCCGCCCAGTCCGCCAAATTGGCACTGCTCACGGTCGCTCCCGCCGGGGAGGGCGGCTCGCCGGGCTCCCCTTTCTGGGCTGCAAATCAACCTTCTCCTCCCAACGCGCACACACTCTGCGGGCCGGCTGCACAACTGCCGGTCCCCCAAGTGGCCAAACAACGCTGTCTTTTAGATTCCTCCTGACCTGGTGACAGGGGTGACCGGTCCAACTCCCAGGGGAGAGGGACGACGCTGAGCTCGAGCGGGCGCGGGGGCCGGTGCCGCACCGCGCTGTGCGGACCACGGGGGCGAAGACTGGGGACAGTGAGCAGGAGCGTCGGGAAGACGCACGGCTGCGGGGGACCCAGCGGGCTCGCCCAGCTTTGCCTCTTTTCCTTCCCTAATCAGAGGCGGCATGACTCACTCCTTTGTTTCTGGAAAAGATGTATCTGTACTAGCCCGAGGCGGAATTCACCCTCCCGCACTCATCAGGAATCGCTTGCTTATTCGCTGCGCCTCCGCGCCCGCCCGGAACGCGGGCAGAATCCTTACGCGGGCTGTCAGCCTCTGTGGCGGGCTGTCAGCCGCTGTGACGGGTGACACCCAACCAGCAACCTGGCGAGCCCGCCTTCCCAGCGCCCGGTGGTGCGCTTCGCAGGGGCGGGAGCCCGCCAGCGCTCACCTCTGCCCCCTCGCGGCGGGTGCGGGCATCGCAGCAGCTCCCACGCCACCGCCCACCCGCAGCCCCCGCGGCGTCACTTCTGGGTGTTTTTCAAACAGCATTTTTACAGCTCCATTCAACTGCTGGGGGTAGACGTGGTTCTCAGATTAATTACTAATGAATGAGGTGTGTGTGTGTGTGCGTGTGTGTGTGTCTGTGCGTGTGCGTTGTGTGTGTGTGAGGGAGAGGGAGAGAGAGAAAGGGGGAGAACAGCTATAAGAGCATGTTTGTGACAGGATAATGGAGAGGAGAGAAAGGAATAGGAAAAAATGAAGGAAATTAAGAAGCAAGAGAGGCAAAATGACAGTGATGAGGGAATAGAGTGACAGCAAAGGATGCAGAAAGAAGGCAGGGAGCAACAGTTTGATGGGAAATGGGAGGGGACTTATGCATGAAAGAGAAGGGAGGATTTGACATCCGTGAGAGGTAAAGTTTCATTTTGGTCAAGTGAACCTTGTGAACATTTCAGAATACCTCTCCCCTATTTTACATCCCATTTTGTTTGGCAGCTGCTAGAAATGAGTTTCCATTCTTCTGCCTTGTTTTAATATGCTCGTGTCTCCCACATCACTAGATCATTAGAGGCAGAAACAATTATGCCGTACCTTCCGTGTGTCTGACAGAACCCTGGGTGCGCGCGGGCTTGTTCCCTCCCCGTCGCCCGGCGCCATCAGCCGCATCTGCTTTCCTTATTTGATCCAGGTTTTACACGGTCTCTCTCTCCACTGACCTCTATGGGCTGACTTGTCCTTTGGGAAACAGACCAGTAGCTGCTCAGAATCCAAATGTGTGTGTCAGACACTCTCACAAAGGCTTCTGCTACCTACCTATCAACAAACAAACAAAGCAAAGCCCAGCGGCAACATAGAGCCTCAAAAATGGGTTCTTTTGAATCACATTTGTAGCTTCTGACCTAATCGCTTTCATCTCTGGAAGAACAAAAGACAGAGGGAGATTTTGCAAGGTCTGTGCTAGCTGTAGCTGGGTACAAGCGGTAAAAAGGTTGAAAGGGATTTTCCCTATCTCAGTCTCAGTTACTATTTTGCCAACATTACCCAATCTTGTTCCAAATTTGAGGGAGGGGGGTCACATTTAGAAAGCCTGGACAAGATGATAAAAACTGTTTTGGCAGGAGATGAATCAATGCATATGGGCGTGGGCAGTAATGCCCAAACTCACTTACCACAACAAATGGTTTTATGAAAATGTTTTGGCCAATACAGTTTATTTTGCCATATGAGAAGTGGTTGCCTATCTGTATGATTGAATGGAGGGGATGGGCATCTGATGGGTCACTCAGAGGGAGCTCTCCGGAGAGTGGACATCCTCGGTGTTCGACCCTTATTCTGGCACCTGACAGGAACATTCAAGGAATGAGGTTTGGAGAGAAATCATTTCTTATTGTGATTAACAGACTGTGATGCGGATAAGTAATAGGAAGAGAAAAAATGCGTTGGTCCCTCAAAATGCAAAACCTTTCTGTAACATGGTTATTATCAAATAGGGAGAGTTACGTTATTCTTGTCTCAGTAAGTTGTTGTGAGGTTAAAAAGATAATGGTTGTGGACATGCTTTGCAAAGTCAGAAGATGCTCCCCAGAGCCAGGGCGAAACAATGCTTGGGAGAGAAGCATGGTTGCCACCGGTTTTTCAAAACCAATTAACGCTAGATCTCCAAATCATTAAATAATTGTTTAATTAATCCCCTAACAGTCAAACATTTACATTTTATTTCTTGTTTTCCTTTCACTCTTCCTTGATATCTCTTTCTGCTTGAATCTGTTTAGTATATTTCCTTATGATCCTCATCAGGGTTCAGCCAAAGAACCCATACTTTCATTGGGCTTTACCAAAGCTGTGGCAAGGTTAGTCTCCCATAGTGGTCAGTGAGCTTCTCAGTTCCATGCTTGGCTTCTGTACCGCAAAGAGAGCTCATGGCAAAGAATTCAGATGAATCTGTGAATTTATACTACAGAGTGGGGTGGGAACCTCTCTAAATGTCTTTTCTATTGGTAGAAATCAATTGAAATGCATCCCTCTGTGTGTGTGTGTATATATACATATATATAATCTAATATTTTATACACATTACCCTCCTCCCACACACATACACGCATCTAACTTTTGTTTTTTACCCCTATCTACACGATTTACTACTTTATAGGACTCAGTGGTTTGTTTGCCTTTAGATTTGGAGTGAGAGTAGAAATACATGTCCCTACGTAGTAGCTTCACCCTAAGGTTGAAAAGTAAGAACATTTAGCAAAACTTCACATGGACCAATGAATTTGCTCTCTGTATTGGATTTCTGCGACTGCATAAAACAGCACACACTGGTGGCTCATTTAATAGAAATTTATTTTCTCACAGTTCTGGAGGCTGGAGGTGCAAGATCAAGATGGGGGCAGGGTTGGTTTCTCCGGAGCTGTCTCTCTCTCTGTCTTGCAAATGACCACTAAATGGGATTCTGAGACCCGATTGCCAATGGGTATATGTGTGTGTGTGTGTGTGTGTGTGTGTGTGTGTGTGTGTGTGTAGGGGGTCCCCACACTAACAAGCAATTCTCCCACACCAGCTGGGTGTCCTACAATTCAATTCAGTTCCCACACCAGCTACCTGGAGATCGCGTCAGATCCCACTGGTTAAAGGCACAGGTCCACACAACCGCCCCTCCCCTTCAGATGCCAGTCACAAGCCCAGGGTGTTGCGCCTGCTTCTGAGCAACAAGCTACAGATTGGAAGCTCTTATGAGCAACCCCTGTCCTTGGGTTCAATTAATTTGCTAGAGCAGCTCACAGAACTCAGAGAAACATTTTACTACTAGATCACCAGTTTATTATAAAAGGACATAACTCAGGAACAGCCCGAACGGAAGAGGTGCACAGGGCAAGGTGTGGGGGAAAGGACATAGAGCTTCCACATGCTCTCAGAACACAGACCTCCCTATGCTCACCAACCCAAAAGCTCTCTGAACCCAGTCCTTTAGGGCTTTTGTGGAGGCCTCATTACATAGGCATAATTGATTAAATCATTGGCTATTGGCGATCAATTCAACCTCCAGCCCCTCTCCCATGCCCAGAAATGGGGGGATATGAATGAAAGTTCCAACCCTCTATTCATGGTTGATCCCCTCCTGGCAGCCAGCCCCCATCCTTAGGTGCTTTCCAAAAGTTACCTTATTCAAATAGACCCAGTTGTGGTGTAAAGGGACTTGTTATGAATAAAAAGACACCCATTTCACCTTTATGGTCCTGAAGCCATTTTAGGAACTGAGGACAAGAAACCAAATGTCATGACAAAAGATGTGCCTATTTCTTATATCACTCAGTAAATTCCAACGGTTTTGAGAGCTGTGAAACAAGAACCATGAATTTAGACCAAATATATATGGATAAGAAATATATTTTAGTCATCTGAGTGAGCAAATATATATTTCTAGTAAGTCACAATATCACAGTGACCTTCTTGCTGTGTCCTCACGTGGCCTTTTCTCTGTGCAAGAGCCTCCCTGGTGTCTCTTCCCCCTTCTTATAAGGGTGCCAGTAATATTGGATTGGGGCCCCACCTTCATTTAACCTTAATTATCTCTTTACAGGCTCCATCTCCAAATTCAGTCACACTCTAAGGTACTAGGGGCTTAGAGCTTCAACTGTGAATTTTGAGGGAACACAATTCAGCCCATTACCCTCTCTCAGCATATTCACATGGGCTACTGAAGCTGACAACTGAGAGTCCTCTTTTGGGTTCCACAGAGAAAGAGGTCTGTGGTAGAAACAACCCTAACATTATTAGACCCACACGGCCCAGGGATGGGGTGCTGGGGTCCCACTATTCAACTCGCTGTGTGACTGGGACAGACAGTTAATTTTCTGAGCCTCAGTCTCCTTATCTTTGAAACATGGCCTGCTAGTTCTCCATCATTATTCATGCATGATGCTTTAAATCTTTAAAGTATTTTTATGCTGCATCTTCGGACTGGTAATTCTTTGTGCTAGAAGTTAGTGCCGGGGTTAAGAGCAATGCCTGTGGAAGCATATAGATCTGAATTTGGATTCCAGTCTATTGATTTCCTTTGGGCCATCATTTAACTTTGGAAAAATTCAGTTTCTTCTTATGTAAAATAGGACTAATAATATTAGCGACCACCCAAATTCATGTGAAGCTTAACAAAAATAATACATAAAAATTTGAGGACATGAAAATAGTTTATCATCATCATCAATAGTTTATTCCTGTAAAGTCTTTCCCTTGCCCTTTTCCACAGGACCTTAATCTCCAAATGGAGCTCAGGCCTACTCCTGATTTGGGTTCCCTGCCTAATCTTTGTGATACTCTTTTGTGCTCATGACCATTTATTCTTCAGGAGGTTCTCTCTCCTCTTCCTCCTTTCCCCAAGCCAGCTTTCAGTGGTGTGCACCTCCACACATCATTCACATATTCTCATCGCCTCCTCTCCGGACAGCAAGCCCTCAACAGTCCCTCATGAGCATCACAGCCATTTCTTTCAATGTGCAATGCTGATTTGCTGCCACAATTTCACCTCACTTAACGCTCTTTCAAAATGATCTTCTCAACCAGAAGCTTGAGTAAGCAGGTAGAGATAAGGATCAAAAAACAGCAGTCACCTTTACTTGCAAGGCATCCCGGGTCCTAGCACAGAGCCCGGCAAAGAGTAAGGACCCACAAATAACCGGGTAATGAATGAAGAAATGAATGGTGTGTTGACAAGGGTGTAGCCAAAACACTAACCCTGTTTTCAGTGACAGATCATAAATGGGGGAAATTCCAGGGGGCTCATGATGCAGGACAGCTGTGAGGAAACATCGCTATGGACGCAGGTGTGTGTGTGTGTGTGTGTGTGTGTGTGTGACATATTCTGAGAGAACAGCAGAAATACCTTCCAGAATCAAATAGTTTAAAAGGGAAAGGAGGAATTAGGACACTGCATGTGGTAAAGAGTTCTGAAAAGTTGCACCCTCCATTCATAAAAGGTGTTCACGGCCCCATTTTTAGTGATCCCAATTTCACCTACACACAGCTCTAGGCGTAGGCCAAATGGCAGGACTCTAAAAGGGTTGTTAAAATACCTTATTTGCATCATGAAATGATTGACTTATAAATCTTTGTTAAACGTCTATCTTCCTGGGGCACCTGGCTTGCTCAGTCGGTAGCGTGTGTGACTCTTGATCTTGGGGTTGTGCGTTCAAGCCCCACATTGGATGTAGAGATTACTTAAAAATAAGATCTTAAAAAACCCCTCAAAACAGGGCGCCTGGGTGGTTCAGTCAGCCAAGCAGCCGACTCTTGATGTCGGCTCGATCATGATCTCAGGGTCCTGGGATCGAACCCTGCATTGAGCTCCAAGTCGGGCTCCGCGCTTAGCGGGCAGTCTGCTTGAGGATTCTCTCTCTCCCTTTCCCTCTGCACCTCCCCCCACCTCTCTCTCTCTCTCTCTCTTTCTTGCTCTCTCTCTCTAAAATAAATAAATAAATCTTTAAAACAAAAACAAAAGTCTCTCTGCCTGGATAGACATAAAGTCCGGAGGACAAGAGCTTGTCCTTGGGGAGCAGGTGAGTAATTAGGCATGGTGCCTGGCCCACACTAGTCTCTTCTTGGAGCCTTGTGAGTGAACAAGCGAATGAATGAATGCACAGTAATTGGCATCTGTGTATTCACACCTTCCCAGAGGTTTTTCCCACCACTCCCACTGGACAACGTGTTAAACAGTGAGAAGTGACCTTGCATTTGCAGCGCCACACCCCTCTATGTGAACCCTTTCAAGTGGACATCGTCAGGCCGTGTAATCACTGTCAGGCCACGGAGGTAGCATTCTCTCTCTTTTCTTTTCATCATCATGTCTCCCATGCCGATCTTGGATTAGTTCCATTGTTATTGGTGTGATAATATTTTAGGGTGTATTTATTTCAAAAACAATAAGGTATTTAGCAAATGTTATATATACAGGAGGTTTTAAGTGAGACAAAATGCAGCAATTAATGCTAATGAGGCTGCTGTTAGCATATAATATTCTTGGTGTTATAATCATGCATCACTGAACATGGGCCTCAGTTTGTTCAACAGATGCCGATCTTAATGGCCACATTCTCTTCCCACGGATAAGTTAGCTTTAGTTAAATGTACCATTAAAAATAACCATTTAAAATGTTAATGACAACAGTGACTCTATCCACCAGGAATTTTTGTTTTAACCTCTGCTTTATTACTTCTTTATTTTCAAAGGGACTTTGGGAAGATGAAAACCTTCGTGCCTATTTAGGGTACTTTAAACAGAAAAGAGAGAGAGGGAGAAAGAAAAGCTCAGTTAACTCTAATTAAGATCTGGTGTGAAAATTCACGGTGGCCTGGGGCTGCAGGCCTGTGTCGTTAACACTAACCACTGGGAAACTAACTCTCCTGTGTTTTTATCTCTTGTTTCTTCTCAGTATTAATTTACAATGTGAATCAATGCAAAACAGTAATCTGAACAGTGACTACAAGCATATTATACATAAATATTGCATAATTATATTATCAAAAAAGTGGAGAGACATAATACCAAGACTGTATGGGTATTATTTTCACACACAAAAAATGCAGGTGTATATTACTACATTTCATAAATATTAATTTAAAAGAATTCATAAAAAAAGAAAAAAATTAGAATGTGAGGCAGAATTAGGTAATTGGGGTCCTTGCCAGTCCAACTACTTAATATCCAAATATCTTGTCATCCTGAAAGTACCATTATTTTATCACAAATTAGGATTAAAGAGGGAAAAACACCAGAATGTTGTTACTTAGGGATAAGAATATGATCCTTCTAGAACAACAAGAGAAAGCCTGAGCCAGGCTTTTTTCGCTGAAAGATGGAGTTTGTCAAACAAGGACTAATAGATGCAGAGGGAGAGCTGTGTATCTTTTCACATTTTACCACTGGTCATGCGTGCCCTGAGACAGATTCTCCAAGTCCTAGAATGTGGCTGCATGTTGAGTGAGTGTAGGGGCAGAGGAATGTGGGTGTCTTGGGAAAGCCCATGTGTATTTAATGGCCATGACTCAGGCCTCCTTCTGGCTCATTTCTTTCTTGGTCCAGCTACATAACTCTCCAGGCCAGGTGAAATCGGTTCAGGGCAGTGTATTGTAGCAGGTCTGGGCTGGTGAGAGGCGAAGCGGGGAAGGGTTGGCCAGACTTGTGGGCCATGTTTATGAGGAGCTTTTTCAAGTGCACAACCCAAATGTCCAGCAAGTGCGAAATGTCTCCATTCCGGAGGGGTTCTCAATCCTTTCCTTGGGGAATCCTCTTGGTTCTGGGAGGTTTTGTTTTGTTTTGTTTTCTTTCAGAATTTGCTGAAATATTAACGTATCTGGGTGAATCGGTGCTACTTGAAAGCTATTCCATCTCGACTGCTGGTATAGAGCCTGGGAATTTACATATTAAGAATAAGGCAAGGGGCGTCTGCCTTCGGCTCAGGTCATGATCCCAGGGTCCTGGGATGGAGCCCCGCATCGGGCTCCCTGCTCAGCGGGAAGCCTGCTTCTCCCTCTCCCACTCCTCCTGCTTGTGTTCCTGCTCTCCCTGTCTCTCTCTCTCTCTGTCAATTAAATAAATAAAACCTTAAAAAAAAAAGAATAAGGAAAAAACTCAACAGTACAGGTTACGCTAATAATCTAGGAGCCAGGAAAGAATAAAAGGACAGAGAAGTATGTTCAGAGTCCAGGGATGTGGAGTCAAAATGTTAATGCGGTAGAGGTCTGCGGATGGAGCCCGCGGTTGCTGTAGTAAAAACCATAATACAGGTCCTTTTTCATTGACAGCTGCCTGGGAGCTTCTGGACTCTTCAGCTGGAGCTGCTTGGGACTATAACCACACCATTTCTCTTGACCTAACCCGTGTCCTTCCCCATTCCTGAGGTTTTTTTTTTTTTTTTTAAAGATTTTATTTATTTATTTGAGAGAGAGAGCACATGAGAGGGGGGAGGGTCAGAGGGAGAAGCAGACTCCCTGCTGC